>NW_022589720.1:4764478-4811043 GCF_004348235.1 Phoca vitulina
GGGGAGGGGATGAGGTGGCTGGCTGATAGACATTGGGGAGGGTATGTGCTATGGTGAGCGCTGTGAATTGTGCAAGACTGTTGAATCACAGATCTGTTCCTCTGAAACAAATAATGCAATATATGTTAAGAAAAAAAAAAAAAAGAAGAAGAAGATAGCAGGAGGGGAAGAATGAAGGGGGGAAATCGGAGGGGGAGACAAACCATGAGAGACAATGGACCCTGAAAAACAAACTGAGGGTTCTAGAGGGGAGGGGGATGGGAAGATGGGTTAGCCTGGTGATGGGTATTAAAGAGGGCACGTTCTGCATGGAGCACTGGGTGTTATGCACAAACAATGAATCATGGAATATTACATCAAAAACTAATGATGTAATGTATGGTGATTAACATAACAATAAAAATTTTTTTTAAAAGTCCTCCATTTCATAAGAAAGAGATAGATATTGATGGAACGTAGGCTTTGTTCAGTCTTTATTTTAAAAAATTTAAGGTTTTGTCTTTAATAGAATATACAATGTCTGACTCAGTTGGGCAGAAGGGAATAAGGAAAACATAATAAATTCAATAGAAGGCAAGAAATAGAATGCATGAAGCAAAGAACAAACATGGAAAATAAACAAGCACAAAATAAGATGAAAGAATTAAAGACAAATATGTTGGTGATCACAATAAATATAAGCAGATTTAACTACTTACTTTAAAAAAGACTCTCAGGTTGGAAGTATTATATGTTGCTGATGTTATGGTTGTTATTTTAGTCTAGCTATGGGGTTTCCTAAAGGCACAACCAAACAAACATACAGAAAGGTTGAAGTAAAGGGGTAGGATACAATAAGATATGCCAGGCAACCAGAAGAAAGTTGTTAAAGCATATAAAATCAAAAATTAATAAAATGTAGAAAGACCCTTTTAATGATAAAGGGAAGAATCCACCAAGATGACCTACTAATATTAACCTATAAGCAACTAACACAGTCTTACAATACCTAGCACAAAAATTGATAAATAATCAGGAAACATTCAAAATCTATAGTCATAACAGGAGATTTGGAATACCTCTATCAGAAAAGGATAAATCAAGTGGGCCCATATATGTCTATGTGGAGGATTTAAATAAGATGACTAATAAATATGATCTGTGAGAAACAGTGAACCCTGAAAACAGATGGATTCCAAGCACAGGTATATATTTATAAAAATGTGACCATTCACTAGATCACAAAGGAAGTTTCAGCAAATTCCAAGTTTTATCACATAGACCAGATTTTCTGACCTCAATGTAATTATAGTAGAAATCAATGAAGTTATTTTCTCTTTACACACACACACACACACACACACCACTTGAAAACCAAAACACACTCTCTAAAATAATCTATGGATGTACATACATCTGAATTTGCAAGACCCACTAGCCAGCTGTCATCCTGGTGTAATTACTAATGGCAAGTCTTTCACTTGCTACCAAAGACATCTCCATCTGGTTGATGCCTGACAAGGTCATCCTAGTTAAAGGGGAAAGTGTAAAATATTTGGAAATGAATGACAAGCTCTTCTTATCAAACTTCTTCTTTGCTTCTAAAGCTATACTTTGAGAGGAAATTGCCCAGAAATAATAAGCTGGGGGCTCAACTCAAAAAGTAAAAAAAAAAAAGCAAGAGAGAAATCACAAGCCCAGAAATTACATAGAAAGGAGTGATAAAGACAGATCATGATGAAAATGAAAATGATTTCATTAGTTCTCTTTCTACTTTCACCAAAAGCTAAAAGATCAGCAGTAAAGAAAAGCTAACAGGTGAAAAGATGAATCAAAATCAAACAGGCATATTTCCGGCAAGTCCCATCAGGGAGGCAGAGAGAGAGAAAATCAACAATATTATACATGAAGAAGGGGACATAATTCACTTACAATGAAACTTATATGTCCCTGTTTTGAAAGCTTGGAGGATGTGGACAATTTTCCAGGAAACTTATAAAAATTAACTTAAGAAATAATAGGAAATCAGAAATCAGAACAGATCCTAGCCTTTCAATAAACTGGCCAGTAAACAAAAAATCTCTTTCAAAGAAATGAAAGGTATCAAACCCTGACAGCTTTTTACGCTAGTTCATCTCTTTTTTTTTCTTTTTAAGATTTTATTTATTTATTTGACAGAGACAGAGATAGGGAGGGCAGGAACACAAGCGGAGGGAGTGGGAGAGGGAGAAGCAGGCTTCTCGCAGAGCGGGGAGCCCGACGCGGGGCTCGATCCCAGGACCCTGGGATCATGACCTGAGCCGAAGGCAGACGCTTAACGACTGAGCCACTCAGGCGCCCCAGTTCATCTCTTTTTAATCAAACATTAAGGAAAAATAATTTTCAACTTACCTGAATGCTTTCAAAGACTAGAAAAAGAAGAAATACATCTCAGATAATTTTTAAAGGGTTATACAACCCTTTTGTATATGAAAAGCAGACAAGTACAGTGGAAAGAAGTAAAGGAGGGAAGAAAGAAAGAAAAGAGGGAAGGAAGGAAGAAAGGAAGGGAGGAAGGAAAGAAGGAAGGGAGGGGGGAATATAGACCAATCTTTCTTCTGAAAGTAGATGCAAAAATCCTAATAAAACATCAACAAATCAGTTACATTGTATCAGATATATATCAGATACTTATTGCTGCATAACAAACCTCCCTAAAACTCCCTAAACCTCAGTGGCTTAAAATACTACCATCCTCTATTTGGCTCTCAGACCTGCAGTGTGGGCTCTGTATGGCATTCACAGCTTACATCAGCAGAGTTGACTTACCTGGGATGGAGGAATCTGCTTTCAAGAAGCTCACTCACATGGCCACCTCGTTGGTAGTGGCTGGGAGCTGGGAGCTCAGCTGGACTGTAAGCTGGAGACCACCACTCACCTCCGTGTCTTTCTGCGGGCTTTGGGGCTCCCTCACTTCGTGGTGGTGTGTTCCAGGAGCACAGATGTCAGGAGAAGTGGGCAGAAGCTGTACCACCTTTTATGTCCTAGCCTCAGAAGTCCCACTATATCACTTCCGACATAACCATGGCACATCTAGATTCCCAAGAAGGGAACGTGCAGCCAGTCATCCGTGGAAGAGGTAAGACATCATATTGTAGGAAGAGCAGGTGCCACAGGAGATCTTGTTGAAGCCATTCTTGGAAAATACAACCGGTCACACATCACACTGAAAGCAATAATGATCTACTGGGCCTTTTCTGGGACTGCATGAAAGCTTCGCTATCATAAAATCTATTATGTAACTAAGTCCATTAAAGATTGAAGGAGAAAAACATCTCAGGTAGATTTAAAAAAATAGACGTCTGATAAAATTCAACCAGATTCGTGATAAAGAAAAAAAAAAAAAACCTCTGGGAAAACTGAGAATGAAAGAAACTTTCTAAAGCTATTAAAGGACAGCCACTAAACACTTCCAGGAGGCACCAACATAAGGAGGAAACGTCAGAAACATTTTCGTCAGAGTCATGGACGAGCCAGAACATCCATGGTCACCCCAATTACTAAGCACCACACCAGAGTTCAGCCTCCCCATCATCAGCCTTTGTTTTTTGTTTTTGGGTTTTTCTAACGTGGAAGCCTTCAGGAATTTGCTCATCCTTGCAAAGGGGCCATGCTGATCGTCTCCGTCTGGCTCTTCTGACATTGAACTTCCATATGCCCCCTGACTTGTCCTTAAAATTCCTGGGTGTTTTATGCCTTAGCATCCCAGACATATTTAGGCATTCTAGACGTACACATCCCCCAGTGACCCAAACATAGGCGAACTAGCTCGAAAATGATTTTTGATTATTCAAAGGCCAGGGGAAAAGAAGACAAAAAAGCAACATAAGGAAACCAAATGCTTACTTTCCTGTTATGGCTGTGATCCCCCCAGGAAGCTGTCCTTTCCTGTTGGGTGGACCCTAGCAGCAACTTGCTTTCCAGATAATTAAGAGAAATGGGTGCTTCTGCGGTTTTTGCTTCTGGCCCCACGCACCATGCCCCTGTCCTGTGTTGGTGCTGCTGCGTTTTCCAGCCTTTCTGAGTTGTCTCCGCTGCCTCTCGTATTTGCATATATAGTCCCCAATCGGGCCAGTTTCTAAGAGCAGCTTTGTCCTGAGAGAGGTTACCTGTTCTGCTCTTCTGCTTTCGTCCTGCCTGATGATGTGCCCTGGGCTTGTGATCATGTTACCCTAGTGCTGCTGGAACAAAATATCACTGACTGGGAACTTAAACAATAAAAATGTATTGTCTCATAGTTCTGGAGACTAGGAGGCCAAGATCAAGGTGTTGGTTCCTGAGGCTGTGAGGAGAATCTACTCCATGTCTGTCTCCTGGCTTCAGGTGGTTGCTGGCCATCTTTGGTGTTCCTTGGCTTACAAAAGCATCACCCCCATCTCTGCCTTCAAGTTCACATGATGTTTTCCCTGTGTGTGTGTGTTCAAATTTCCCCCTTTTATAAGGACACTAGTCATACCAGGTTAGGGCTCACTCTAACGACCTTATTCAAACTTGATTGCACCTGAAAGGTCTCTATTTCCAAATAAAGTCACATTCTGAGTTACTGGGTATTAGATATCTTTTGCGACAGGGAGAGGTACAATTCAACCCCTAACACCTTCCTCTTCTGTTCAGGAACACTAGACCTTGCTTTCTGTATTGTGACCACAGGGTGGTTAACTCAGGGCCAGATCCTAATGACTGCAACTATGCTATCAGTCCCTACATTTTTGAGATCTGTGATTAGTCTACCAGCTCCCATTTTTGTCTTCATAGACTTTCTCTTTCCCCTCTACTCTTACTTGCATCAGCTAGAGTGAGAGCAAAAATGGAAGGTTGTAAAGTCAGACTTTTAAACCATCCCAAATGGAGCAGTTGAAGTCCACTGAGTACAGGAGAATTAAAAAGTATTTTTAGATCACTTATCTCCCTGTTGTCCAAAATTATTGCTCTACAGACTACTGTTCTCTGCTGGAACCAAAAGCATTTCCAACTACTGAAACCTGCACTGAAATTCTCCCTTTTCTCCTTAAACAGCTACACAGTGGCTGCTTTTTCTTTACTTAGCATTCTAAGTACTGTTGATTTGTTGTAAGAAATGTTTTAAAATAGAAGCACTGCAGGCTCCTAATGTAAATGGAATTAGGCTGGAAAATCCCAGCAAGTTAGAGGGTGTACCTGTTAGGACACCACCTACAGAAACCCACAGAGCTCTGCTGACTGTAGACTTTGCTGCTTGTTTTCCCTCTGAAGTGGACTTAACCTTCCCCTGGGAAATTTCCTAACTTCTAATACTTTGTGACCTTGGAATCTGGAGGCTGTTTTTTTCTTTCTTCTTCTTCTTCTTTTTCTTTCTTTCTTTTCTTTTTTTTTTTTTTTCATTCACATTACTGCTCTATCAGCACTCATGACCCTTAGTGATGCCATTTGGAACATTTTTTGCCATTCATTGTAATTTATTCTGAAACCCAGATTCAGCTTAAGTTAAAAAAAAGGGGGGGTGCTATTCTACCAAGAGGGCAAAACAGCTGGTTTATGCTTTTTCATTTTACGGATTTCAGCACATTAGCAGTTCTGGCAGAAGGGAAGATTTGCAACTCTGTTATTTTGATGGTGATGATGATGGTGATGGTGGTGATGATGATGGTCATGATGGTAGGGATGATGGTAATGATGATGGTGATGATCATGATGATGGTGATGATGGTGATGGTGATGATGATGATGATGGTCATGATCATACTGAAGGCAATATCTAGCATTCTATTGAGCATTTTATATAGATCATTTCATTTATTCTTCATAACCCTAGGAGGAGGCTACTAGAATTTGCACCATACATGGTCAAATATAAGCCAAAAAATTTTCCCTAAATACAGAATTGGGAGGCAAAATAATTCCAGCTGGTAAAGGATGCTGATATTGCTTTCCCCCAAGCGATGCATTGATAAATGAATGTTCAAATAAATTAGATGCTCCATTCATTCTATCCGGTTCATATGGCAAAGAGAGAGCATGCCTTGTGCAATAAAAAATAGAAATTGTACCATGTTTTTACACTAAAAACTATTGAGAAACCATAAGAAAACTCTTCTATTTGCTTTTATATGCAACATTTGTGGTTCTACCTAGAATTCTGTGTAATGAGCCTATGACCATAGCCATGAGCCTATGTTGTTAAAAAACAACAAGATAAGATTATACTCGTATGGCCTAAGGATTGGCATGTGAGCCAATGAGGAAATATAAGCATGCAATTAACTTACACTATCAAGTTTTTATGAAAAATGTGTTGTCAATTCAACAGAGGGCAGGATAGCATTATAGAAATAGGGATGTATAGGATGAGCCCTCTAACTCTTTAGCAAGTCATACAAACAGAGGAACATAAACTTTTTAGACTTTGTACCTTTTTTCACCCTGTCATTTCTTTCAGCACATCATGTAAGGCCTGATGTCGCATAGCTCTGTGTAAAAATTAATGACATTCAGCTGATGTCTAAGTTTGTCTTAAACATTCCAAAGAGAAATGAGTTGTGCTCAGGTATGCTCTTCTAATTGTGATGATCCAGAAAGCAAAGTCTTACCTTGCAGGAAATCACAGGGCATGTGGACCTGGAACACCTGCTTCTGGTTCTGATCGATATGACAGATAACTGGGATGCTGTCCAGCAAAGAGCATCTGAAATAAGCAAATATGAAGCAGCTTTTGTCAGGAAACTAAGTAAAAATATATTAAAATTCTCTGATATGGAAGATGGAGCTAAGAAGGAGACAGGGTCTGGGTCTCTACCACTTTGAACAGACATGGTGAATTAATGCCAGGGACACCAGAACCAATGTTAAACTCCTTGACCTTCTAAGTGGTGATAATTCTGCTCATCCAGGTCTTCTGAGAAACAGATCTCAAGAGGGGATTAAACATGCAAGAAATTTTTTGAAGCAGAAATATCTGTGAGAGAAAATGAGGAGGGAATCAGAAAAGGCTGGAAGAAACATCCAGACAAAGGTCTGACACCAAGAGAAAGAAGGAGGAAAGGAAGTGAGTTCTAGATCCATGCTGTCCATGATGGTGAACACTGGACACTTGAAATCCCACTAGTGCATCCGAGGAACTGGATTTACTGTATTTTAATCCATTTAAATGAATTGAACTGAAAATAGCCTCATGCCACCAGTAGCTCTGGTATCAGATATTAGGGCCCTTGAGGATGGAGGAGCAATGACTTAGAAGTCTTTGGAGTCTTGGAATGATCAGTGGAGCAGAGTTGCTCCACCCAAATGGACTACTTACTTTGGAACTCTTGAGTAAGAGAGAGAAAAAAGTCAATATTTTTAGGACAGTTAGGGTAGTGTGGCATAATATTTATAGCAGTGATCTGGAGGTTCACTTTCGGAGTTCAAATTCCAGTTCTGCCACCCAATTGCTGTATGACCTTGGGCAAGTCACCTAACCTGCTGTGTCTCAGATTTCTTATCACTACACCAGGTAGATTAAGGGTACATGTGACACCTTGGATTGTCGTGAGAATCAAATGAAGTAATAAATGTAAAACATCTAGAATATCATACCCACTAGATAATTCTCAGCTGCTGTATGAAATTTGGGGTATTTTCATTATAGCATCTTAACTTTGTACTACCTAAGGTACATGGGTTTGAATCATGGCTCCACCACTGACCACTCGTGATATTGAGCAAGTCATTTCAACTCCCTGTGCCTGTTTTCTCATCTATAGAATGAGGGTTGTAGGGTTCCCAGGAGTCATAAATAAGATAATGGAAGTACAGTGCTTAACACAGTGTCTAGACCCTGTTAAGCACTCAAGATCTGTAACTATTACCATAGAATCATGTTATAGTATAGACAGCCATTGGGGTATCTCCCTTGTGAGTGTTTCTAGGACAGAGAGTCATTTTTCTTCTGGTTCTTCAATGATGAGCACTGTGAAGATGTTCAACAAATGTTTAATAAATGAATGAATTAATTAATTAATGATTCCTCAAGTATGAGTTTACCTGAAAACCCAACATTTTGGCTGTAGAAACGCTGCTTCTGAGGCTTCCCTCGGACGTCACATCCTGATGGCACTCTAAGAGCACACCCAAACAAAACAAAGGTATTCTATCCCTTCCACCCAGATCAGCCCCAGGGACAACAGCCCTTCCAACACTAATGAAAGAGTTTCTCAGTAGCCTCAGCCCAGCACAAAGACTGGCCAGGATATCTCATCTGAGTGGACCATTGGCAGAGACACCTTCAGGATCACTCTCATCAATTCCTGTTCATTAAATGCATGCCCCTGAGGGGCTGGGGATAAGTGGTGGCATGTGGCTGGAATCTCAGAGCCTTGACAAAACCAACATGTATCTTGACTCCCACCAATACCTTGCTCTAAGCAGGAGACTGGCAGGAAAGCTTTGTTCAAGTCCTTGCTGGAAGGGAGACATAGCTGGAATTTTACCTGTGGGTAGGGCCAGAGGAGGGGGAGCTGGGCAGTCCTGATGGCCAGAGACCCAACCTGCACGGCCCCCAGGCAGCAAGCCCTAGGGCGAAGCGATTGTGTCAGTTAGTGCTCTCCAGAGAAACAGAACCAATGGGATATGTATAGACATATAGAAAGAGATTTATTATAGGGAACTGGCTCATGCGATTATGGAGGCTGAACACTCCCATGTTGTTCCATCTGCAAGCTGGAGGCCTGGCTGGTGGGGTAATTCAGTCCTAGTCTAAAAGCCTGAGAATCAGAAGAGCCACAAATGTGAGTCCTGGTTGGAGTCCAAAGGCTCAAGAATCAGAGGTGTCGATGTCATGGAGCAGAAGATGGATGTCTCAGCTCAAGCAGAGAACAAATTTGCCCTTGTTCTACCTTTTTGGTCTATTTAGGCCCTCAACAGATTGGGTGATACCCACCCACATTGATGAGGGTGATCTTTCCTCAGGATTCCCACTCATATGCTGGTCTCTTCTGGAGACATCACCACAGATGCACCAAGTAATAATGTTTTACCAGCTATCTGGGCATTCCTAGCCATCAGGTTAACACATAAAATTAACCATCTTGGGCAGGGAGATATGGAATCTTTTATTCATTTTTACCATATTCTTCTCTCTCATCCTAGGGCAAGGGAGAAAATTTTGGGGGGAAAATGTCTACCAAAGTTCCTTCCCTCTAGTAACTTACATTCCAGTGGGGAAGATTTGTAAGTAGCACCATCCATACTCAGAGCAGAAGGGTCAAGTAGCATCTTGGCTTTCTCAATGCACATGAAATACTCTTTAGAAACCCCAGAAATATACTGGGGCCAGGTAGGAACCCCAAGAAGGAGGCCTGAGATCCAGCGTCAGTGCAGGCAACTAACCAGGTAGTGGACTAGGATATGGGGAGCACACCACCACACTGTCTTCTCCAGGTGAGGTTTGGAGGCAGACAGGGTGCCTGTGTCAGCATGTACAGGCCTAGCAAATAGTGGGCACACAATACATATTTGTGGCTTGAGCTTATGCTGCTGGTCATCTCTCTCGAGTCTTGGAATGGAAGTGTAGAGAGTCAGAAGGAGCAGTTACAACCAAACACTACACCAGCTTTCAAAGTCTTTGCATTCATTATTCCCATCCATTTCCCCAGAATAACGCTTTAAAGGACGAGGAGCCTTGTCTTTGGTGTAGTGGGGAAGCAGAGGCACCTGGTCTGGAGGAGAAAAGTCTCCCAGAGGGGGGTGGGAGGGGATGATGTGTGAATGCTCAGGAAGAGAGAAAGGCAGGCTCTGGGGAGGGGGAAGGCAATTTGAAACCTTCTGCTGACTCTTTACCTTCTCAATACTGAATAAAATGACTCCTTGCAAGGGCTGCTAGTCACGCAGGGACTGTTGGGAAATGTGATGGGGCATTTGGTTGTCACTGCACCTAGGGAATAATTGTAGTCTCCTATTGCTGCAAATAGAGTGGCTCGAAACAACACAGACATATTCTCTTAAATTCTGGAGGTCAGTGTTCTGACATGAATCTTATGGGGCCAAAAGCAAAGTGTCAGTGGAACTGCATTCCTTCTAGGAACTTGACGTCTTGCCCTTTCCAGCTTCCAGAGGCTGCCTGAATTCTTGAGCCTCTGGCTTGTCCCTCAGCTTTGGAGCCAGCAGCCACATCACACTGACCTCTCCTTCTGTCCTTGCACTTCCTTCCCCACCTCTGAGCCTCCTGCCTCCCGCTCTCACATTCTAGGACCCAGTGATGACACTGAGCCCACCTGGAGAATCTGAGCTACTCCCCTCTATTGTGAGGTCCATTGATTAACAACCTTAATCCCACCTGCTATCTCAATTCCCCCTTGCCATGCAACCTAACATACAAGTTCCAAGGATTGGGGTATCTTTGCAGGGAAGCAGTATTCTGTTACCAGAACACTGTGGGCACACAGTAGGTGGGGGACTAGAGCTGCTAATCACCATGAGACTGTCCCACACAATGAAGGGTTTTCCCCCAGAAGACCAACAGTGCCCTCTTGAGAAACACAGCTAGAGCCTTGCCAATCCAAGATGCTTGGTGTGTAGCAGTGCAGAGAAGGAGGGGTAGCTTAGCTTTGTATGTCAAGGTGCCCTCTCCATTAGTAATTACAGCATCAGAGAAAGAATGAGAGTGGAAGAAGAAGAGATACCCAGAGAAAGAGAAACAAGGTGGACCTCTGTGCAGACAGTCTGCCACCCTCTCACGCAGAGACTGGAAAGCTGGAATTGCAATTCCCAGACACCCTGAAGAAGAACACATCCCATCCATGAAAAGCACTCACATGAGATATCAATTTCAAATTGAGTCCAGTAGGGAGAAAGTCGGCGTGCCTGTGGCATCCACGCTGCTGGGCAGCCCTGAGCGGAAGTAGAGTGTTAGAGCTGTGGACAGCTTCCCACACCATACCTGTCTGCTGTAGGGGCCAAGCCTTCCAGAGCAAGACAGAGCAGGGGCTTCTGGGCTTGGGAGCTGGCTCTGGGACTTCTGCCTAGAGGGTCCTCCAGCAGTTCTGCCATGCATTCTATGCACCACACTCCCTGCATTCAATCACTTTCCCTGCTCACCAGCTGGAGGACATTCATGGTCGAACCCTAACGAGGGCGCGGGGGGGGGGGGGTCTCCAGCAGAGGACCTCACCAAGATGGTACCTACCTTTGCATCCGTACCCACTAGCATGTGTAAGACACACAGAATGTAGAATCTGAGGATGTGAGAATACGGTACATGACATCAGTCAGCCCCTCATTAGTCATGGGAGATAATTGACAGAGTTTGTCCGGGAAAAAGAACAACTAACAACCAGGAAAAAACAAGACTTTCAACAAAATTATTTGTATTTGTCAGCTTTTGCTGTGGCAATAAGCAGCCTCAACATCTCAATGGCTCGCACCAGAAACAGTTATTTCCTGCTCATGAGACACGAGGTGGCGACAGGGCAGCCATGACTTAGCCTCACCTGGCTCTTTTGGGCTCAGCTTGGTGCAACTTGGGTCTTCTCCTTCCAGAACTCAGGCTAAAAATGTAGTGCGTTCTGGGACATGCTGTTCCTAAGGTGGAAGGCAGGAGCCGCAGGAGCTATAGGGCCTGGGCCAAACCACAGGGTCATATGCAAAGCCTCTGCTCAGCCATTGCAAATGTTTGGCTGCTCACATCCCAGTGACCGGAGCATCTTACATGGCCTACCAAGCCCAGTGAGGGGAGTGCACGCTCCTCCCAGGGGGCTGTTCTGGTAGGAAATGTGACAGTGAGGGGAAGGATCATTCTTTATAGAGACAAGCTAAGGATTAGCAACAATAATCCGGTCATTATTGCAAAATCTACCTGGGTGCCATCCACACCACGGCCCTACATGCCAGTTAGCTCCCCCTAAGTTGGAAGAAGTGCACCTTCCCATTGGCCCAGGAGAGCCCCACTTGCCCTGCTTGTACCCCGGTCTCATTCCGTTGAGTGTTGGTCCCAGACAGAAGTGCTTCAGGTTGAAGAGTACATGATAGAGTCTCTCCCTCCCCAAATTTGTGGCAGTGGAATGCAAGATACATGGATGCCTGTGTCTTCTGGCACTCTCAATACCCCTTCCCTCTTAGCTGTGGACCCTTCTCATCAGCAGGGCTGGGGGTGGGGTGGTCTCTGTGAGGTGATAGCCAAACTGTGGGAGGACATCCATGCTGCAGATCTGACGCAGCAGAGCACAAGGGGAGGCCACAGCCCTGGAGCCTCCCTCTGTCCCTTCTAGTTAGGACCCAAGGCAGGGAGATCAGCCTCTCTGACCCTCAGTTCTCTCCTCTGAAAACCGGCACAAGGCCATGTGGCAAAGATGTCCTGAGGGTCACCTGTGAACTAGGAATGCAGCTCCACATTCTTCCTACACAGTTCCAAATCCCAAGGTGCCTGAATCCCTAAGGCTGTGGTCATCTCATTTAGCAGCAGAATCCGAACCAATAGAGGGACAGTTATAGTCTGTTTCAATATGAATGAACTTGTGTGTCATTTATATATTTCTCTTAAAAAGTACAAATGAATTTGACCCCCAGGTGCTGCACCAGACCTAACATAATATCCTATGTTTACACCATTGTAACCATTGTATTTGTCAGGGTTCTCCAGAGAAATAGAACTGATAGGACGGGTGGATAGAGTGAGAGATGATGACGGACAGATACACAAATAGATAGAGTTTATTCTAAGGAATTGGCTCACATGACTGCAGAAGCTAGCAAGTCCAAAATCTGCAGGTAGACCAGTAGGCTGGAGACCAGGGAAGAGTTGGTGCTGTTAAAGCCTAAATGCCATTTGCTAACAGAATTCCTTCTTTTTCTGAAAACAGTCTTTTTTCTCTTAAGGATTTCAATGGATTAGATCAGGCCGACCCACAGGACTCGAACTGCTGTACTCAAAGTCTACTGAATTAAATGTTAGTCTCATCTAAAAATACTTTCACAGAAGCACCTAAAATAGTGTTTGACCAAATATCTGGGTACCATGGCCCAGCTGAGGTGACACATAAAATTAACCATCACAACCATCTTACTTTTACGAAAGCAGAAAAATTGAATGCGGACACAGGCCCGGCCCCATCCCCGCAAGGTCAGTGAGTTCTGTTAAGCAGAGCAGATCTCAGGTGAGTGCCGTGAGGGGAGAAGACTAACACATTCATATCAAAACCATTTAGGATGTCCCAGGATCTGTCCTGAGTTCATACACTGCTCACATGAGACCTGAACATCACTGCTCTTGTTACCACTCCTGGAATTCTAGGAGGAAGTGGGGTCTCCAGAAAGTATTTAAAATTCCACAGGCAGGAATCCCAAACTGAAATATCCAACCTGGAACACCTCTGTAGGAGTGTTGAGTGTTTGGCCATCTGACAATTGCACCAACAACTTTCAGATTTTAAGGAACCCACAAGAGGTGGGGTTTCGTGTCAACTTGTCCATTAGCAAGGATGGCCAGGCCATGACGGAGTGCAGGATTTGGTGAGGTTCAAATGTTAACTAATTTTGTTTATATTGTACAACTTTTATTCCCATCACTTAAACCCACTCTTATCATGTGAAATAACTCTGCCATATGGCAGGAGAAGTGATTGGAAATGGGTAGCCTTCAAGGAGACGGCCCGTCCTATTGTCCTCTACTGCCTACCTCCCACCAGTTGGCCCTGAAGTGTCCCCCAGGCACTGGGGCTGGGTCACAGCACTCCCTCCCCACATGGGACAGGACCCCTCCCTGCATGGGACAGGACCCCTCCCCGCATGGGACAGGGCCCTCTCCCCACATGAGACAGGACCCCTTACCAGATGGGACATGACCCCTCCCCACGGGGATAGGACCCCTCCTGATGGGACCCAAGACCTCTCCGCACAGGGGACAGTGTCCCCTCCCGACTAACACAACATTCCCAGTGCCTTGTAAACTCTCCGCAGCAGCTAACCTGGTAGTTAAGCATTGGGCATTGGCTCATTTCAATACTTTTTCCAAATCTTAGATAAAGATCTAATAATTTGTTAACCATGTAAAATTGCTTTTAAAAACCATCATAAAAATAGAGTTATGGGCCTATTTGTGGTGTCTGCTCTGCTGAATTATGTATATGAATTCACAGCAAGAACATCATTGCCCAGGAGCTGTGATTTCTTAGCCTTTACTCTTTACATGTTAATCTCCAGTCTGTTGATCTGAATAGAATATATTTCACAAGCATTATCGTTGCAGAAATTATCCAGCTTTGGCTCTGATTAAAAGTATAAATAACATTTTTTTTGCATCATCATGACAGTAAATTGAATGAAGAATTGCCTGGCCCCTAAATTCTCAAAGGACTTTTGTACTTAACTCATAAACCACTCTGATCAATAATCTATTCTAAGATATATATTTTATTTTGGCTTCTGTAATCATTGCTGGCTTTTAAAAGTCCATATTTTTTGAATAGCATATATATTCCCATCCCTTGAGAGGGTGAATTAACACTTCTCAAAGCTTAGCACTATTTATAGATTCTAAACTGGGGACAGGGACTTTTTTTAAGTGAACAGTATTGAAGAACCCGCTGTATGGCAGGCGTTTTTGCATATGCTACTGTAATTAATTTTAGAAATCTGTTTTTCCTTTTATTATTACTTGGTGCAGCGTGTTGGCCTCATTCTTATATTCTCTTTCCTCTGTAACTGCTTCTTTCTTTATGGGATCGCTGTGTGTGGAGACAGTGGTTTCTCCACACAGATTCGCCAGAACCTCTTTGTAAACCCTGGGGTTGTAAGACTCGTAGCTGATGAATTACTGCATGCAGTTGCCCCGGGGACCCGTGGCGTTGGCTTACTGGGACGTGAGTCAGACAGAGTTCTGGAAAGTCCCCTCAGGTCATGCCCTGGGGGACCCAAGGGATGCCTCGGTATGTGCACGTGGGTGCATGTATAGATATCATGTGTGAGCGTGTGTGAACGTGTGTATGTGTGAATGTGTGAATATGCATATGTGTGTTTGTGAATCTGTGTGAGAGAGTATAAGGGAGTGTGTATGTATGTAGATGGGAATGTGTGTGTGTGTGGGGGGGGTGTGGATAAGAATGTTGAGAATAGAGAAAGCCACAAAACACTTGCATGAGAAATAATCTTTAACTTTAGGGTTAGTTTTCCCCTCACTCAGAAGCAAGGGTGATGAGCCCAGTCAGACACTAAAAGACAAGGCCCATGTCCCCAGGAGGGCCTGTGGTGAGATATGAAGGCCCGAGTCCAGGACCTGGGGGATTAATAGTCTCCTGCAAAACTGAAGCAGCCCTCATCCCTGGGTCATGGCCTGGAGAAGCTGGGCATCTCCTAGAGAGGGGAGAGGAGGGGGCAAGAGACAGAAAGGGTGTGAAATTCAGACCAAAACTCAGATCACAATGGAATCTTTAGAATAGAGCAGAGGATCTCACATCTGCTCCCTTACCCAGCCCAGGGTAACCTGGTAAAGGTTTCCTAGTTGTTTTTTTTAATTTATTGAATACATTTGTATAATTGTTATCCAATAATGCACTACACAGATACAATACTTGAATAGTGCAGGAAGACTTATAAAGAGAAGCAGCCCCCCGCCCTGTGGTTCCCAAACCCCTTCCCTGTCATTCCCTCTTCTGGCGGTTACCACCATATCTCTAGGAAATGTCCATAGTACTTCAGTTGTCAGTTTCCATATTATGTATCAGTTTCATGCCTTGCAATCAGAGGGTTTGGTTTAAGTACTCCACCACTGCTCCCAACCAAGTACATCGCTGTTTCTAGTTTTCCTATTGTTTCCTTTGCAACTCTAAGGAATGTACAGCCCTTCTTACTCCATCTGGTATAAACTGCACACCCTGACTCTCTGATGTGGCACCCCTTTGGGGCTTCCTCTGCGGAGTTGGATCCAATTGTCACAAAGTAGCAGCAGTGATTATCTGCCCCAGACTACAAAATCATGTTTACGTGCAGCCAGGTAGTTTGCTTTGACTTGCTTCCTTTTATTCTACTGTTCATTGCTCTCTCTGGAGTTTCAAATGCTTTTCAGGGATTTACCTTCTTCATATCTTTTTTCTTCTTTCTTCCCTCAAACTCTCTAGTAGTTGGGCTCTGAGGTCAAGTCCTCCTTATCCCTCGCACACCCTCCAGGAACTCTCCAGCCTCCCACTCCTCGACTCTGCTCTTGGGCTGCAACACCAGGGCATCCGTCTCACAGGGCAGGACCCTCTGTCTCCCAGACCTTCCTTCCTTGCTTGAGTACAAACGTAAGGAGCTCTCCGTGAAAGAAGACTGCTAGATAAGATTTTGGAATCCTTACACATCTGAAACATTTTCCATCCTGCCTTCGTGCTTTATACTTTGATATTTTGGCTGGGTAGAGAAATTTCGGTTCAAGTCATCTTCTGTCAGAACTGGGAGTCTTTTGGCACCACTGTGGATAAGAAGAGATCTTATTTCAAACCTGTTCTTATTCCTAGGAAGAGGCTTTCTGCAGCCTCGGTTTTCTGAAATTCCTCAAGAATATATCTGGGCATAGGTCTTCCTACTCGTGGCACTGAGAAATCAGTGGGCTGCTTCAATCTGAAGACATTTGTCCTTTAATCCTGGAAAATTCTCAGTCTTTCTTTTTTACATAATGACTTCACTTTATTTTTTTTATTGACTCCTACTAGTCACATACTGAACCTCACACATTCTTCCTTCAGGTCTTTTGTTTTTTTCTCTTATATATTGTGTCTCTTTTTTCTTATTCTCTTGAGGAGATGGTCTCTACTCTATCCCCCTACCCTTCCCTGATTTTTGAAGAATTTCAACAATTATTTTGTATTTTAAAAGCTTTTTCTTATTTTCTGATTGCTCCCTCTTCTTGCAAAACCTTTTTCTTGCTTAGCAGAAGCAATATATATAGAATCTCTGAGAATACAAAATAGTGGGGGTTTTATTTTCACAAAAAAAAAGTGTTCTTTTTTTCCTATATTAGCTTTATTTGCTTTAATATATTTTTTTGGTTTTTCTGTCTCTTCTTGTTCGTATGGCTTGGTCTTTCTAGCCACTGGCAGGGATTTCCACATCACCTGGATGTGGAAAACCCTACTCTCCCATTCCCAATTAAGTACAAAGTCCCCTCTAAGTTCAGTGCATGTGGGGGTAGCTTGCTCGCTCTGTTTAGCTGGGGGTTACCCCACAAGGTGAGAAGGCAGAGTACATTGCTTGGGAAACCAGTTCCTACAACTAACTAGCTCGGCTTCTCTTTGGAAGTTTCACTGTCTTCTGAAAATAATTGTACTTTGAAGAAGGGAAGTTGATGAGATTATGGGGACTGTGTGCTGTTCTTATTGTTGTTAACTAGGAAATAAATTCTTTTTGTGATGGGATAGTCTCCCTGGGAGATAGAGGAGCATCTGACCCTCACAGAAGTACAGCGTCTCCTGCGACCATGTCAAAATCCCTTACAGGAAGGAGCAAGGAAATTGAATCAGATATTTCTGTGATGTCAACAACACCAGTGGAGCTCAAGCCTCGCGTGCAAGCTGGTGTGGCTTTAGTAGCTCACGAGAACATGAGACTTCACTGGCATCCCTGATGGGGGATGCTCCTAGCGTGAAAAGGTTTGAACCCCCCAAAAACGGAACTCTTTCATCACATCAATATGGGGATGTAGTCTGTCCTCAAATGTGTTCTCTGCTACTTACAGCTTTCCTTTGCTTCTTTATATCAACATTCCTCAAGCTATGTATAAAAACAGACAGCTTTCCTTGCTAGTGTGCAGTCTTAGACATGGAAGTGACTTAGTAGTCACCGATTTAAGCTCTAATCTTAGAAACAAAGAAACTGAAGCCCAAGGTAATTTTCAAAGTGTGGTATCAGAGGTCACACCACCAGCTGGTGGGAGATGATCATAATTAATGATTTTTGATACTATTCTGGTAGCAATGAGCTCCTTCGAGTGCTTCTTAAGATCTTAAAGATGGGAATTTCCTCAAATCCGCTGCTTTGAGAAATTATTATTTTCATCCCCTTTTCTCAGAAATGTACTCCAGATTCCAAAGCTTTAAGTATAATTTAAAAAAAAAATACTTCTATTACTAACTTTCCTCTATTTGGGTTTCAGTGAAATACAGTAGGGGAAAAAAGGTGATGTTTCCAGGATTTGACTTAATTGAATTTAATTTGGGGAGATCACCTTTCCTTTGGAGTGTTTTCATGGATCTACATGGTGCACATTAACAGGAAGCATTCGTTCCACAAATGACTTTAACGTTCTGTTGATTTTAAAAAACTGTTCATCAGGATGCAGAATCTCAATAACAAATATTTGTTCACCAGACCATCTGGTACACACACAAGAGGTCCCATTTCCATCAAGCGGGCCCCTTGCCATCGTCCCACTTTGATACAGGTGGTTTGGGAGCAGGACTGCATTAGCTAAAGGTAATGATCAAAGCTGCTTGTGTTAATGGAACTTCTGACGGATTTATTTCTGCCCAGCACTCTTAGGAAGTAGCTGGATATTGACAGAAGTAGCTGGATATTGAAAACTGTAAGAGAGAAATTTCTAGGTTTGAGAAAAGGATCTTTGAGAATAACAGGGTTTGGGAGGGGAGGTAGGGCTCCAAACCATCCAGATGTTATTCCTGAGACCAGCGGAGGTCTGCATCTCCCTGTAGAAATGGTGACCCCACTGCCATGCCTTCTGCACCCTCGTTAGTGGTGGCCTCCGTGAGTCACCTGCCCTCCTCTGGGCTTCGGGTCATGCACTTGTGAAATGAGGCATGGGGGGACCCCCCCCAGGGATTGTTGCAGCCCCAACATTCTGTGCTTCTATGTCACGAATAAAAAAAGAAGTTTCTGAAATGTAGTTCAGGAACAAGCTGTTTCTGGCTCTGGGTACAGAGCATTTAAACAGAAGCCTACAGGCTTCTTTACCAACGTCACACCGAAGTGGAAGATCCAACATGCCTTGGTGAGAAGTGCCTCAGAGATCTTTTAAAAGCATTCACGTCCACTTCAGTGTTTCTCCAGCCCAGGGTCATATTTTATCTTGAGTTATGATGTTGACATTGAATTATAAACATTGGAAGTGCAAATACACAGTTTCAGTTGTGTAATACAGTTGGATAATATTGTTTAAATAAATAAGTTTGATTAAAAAAAAGACCTCCTGCATGACCCGTAGACATTGTTCTCAGCATTCGCAGCTGACATGCGACCTTTGTTTGTGACACAGGCACTGAGAACGGGGAAGTAAACCTGATTCCTCGGCACAGGCACAGTTGACCATGACCGCTGACTTGCACAGAGACTCGGACACAACTCCTACTCTGCTCCCTGGGGGCTGGGGCCGGCCCCCGGAGGTCACAAAGCTGTGGTCACCCTGCTCCTCATCGAGGACACTGGCAAGGAGGCAATCTGGTCCCAGCCTCCTGCCCCCTCACGATTCCAGCGGCTGCAGGAATGCCTGTTCTAAGCCAGAGTTTCCTTGGAAAAACACAGTTTCAACCAAAGCCAGCCGCTGCTTGGGCAGTGACCTGGTTACACACGACAACAGACAGCAAAGGCAGGTGGGAGCCAGGACACCAGAGTGACTGCCTCCCCGCTTTCTCTGCATCCTGTAACCCTCCCGGGCCTTCATTTCAACCTGTGTTCACAGGATTCTGTTTTAAAGAAAGACATGGGTCTTGAAAGAAAAGAGTATTTACTTCAACGTCAGCCCAGAAAACTCTTCGGAATGAGCTGGTGGTCATGCAGAAGAAGGGCGTGTGTTTTCAGGTGGCAGAATGAATAAAATCCAGGGCACAGATCTCGGAGCCCGCACATCCGGCCCCGCACCCTCCCGCCCGCATGGTTGCGGCCTTTCTGCTCCCTCTCCCCGGACAAAGCGGGCAGGGCAGTGGGAGGGAGGCAGGGGAACACACCGGCTCCCTGATAAAATGGAAAACACAGTAATGACGTCCCGGAGATGAAATAAGCCAACCTCTCCGACTCTGGACTCTGTAACTGCAGACATTTGGCAGATCTTACAGAGAGTTGTGTTTCTTCTCCCCATCAGGGTGGCGTCTTTGAGGATTGCACAACACCGTGCCTCACAGGGACTCCTCTCACTATTCCAATTCCAGAGCAAGCTGATCTGAAAAACAAATTAGCCCAGACTGGCAGTATTGATCAAGCAGGGGTGAACAGAGCCACCGTGTAGGTTTCTTTACAGTTATGATTTGACAACAGAATGTCCAAATGTTGGGATGCCTGGGTGGCACAGTGGGTTGAGTGTCCGACTCCTGGTTTCGGCTCAGGTCATGGTCTCGGGGTCCTGGGATGGAGCCCCACATAGGGTTCCACGCTCTGCATGGAGTCTGCTTGAGATTCTCTCTCTCCCTCTCCCTCTACCCCTCTCCCACTCGTGCCGTCTCTCTCTCTCTCTCTAAAATAAATTAATAAAATCTTAAAAAAATAGAATGTCTAAATGTTGCCAGCCCCTGAGTACCATCAAGGCACAAACCCTGCCTCCTGACCTCAAGATATCACCATCTTGCCACAAAGAAGAACAAAAGCAAATGGCAGGTCAGTCCTGGGCTGATCCTCCCAATTACAGCCGAATGGGGATGATACAATATGGATTCGGATAAGAATCCCTGAAGAAGTGACACCAGCCCCAAATCAAGGTGGACATTGTCCAGTTGGATCTTGACCTGGGTGAGACCTGTGTTATCCTGGCCACACCCGGTCTGGACCAGCTGGGAGGGCACTCCTGCCTAGCGGCCCCATGCCTGCTGACCACAGAGGCTCTGAGCCTTCACTAAAAACCCCAATAAGGAGCCACATAGCCTTACAAGCCTCTCTCCCTCCCTGGGCATTCTATGCCTGCAGTCTTCTTGAAAGATGAACATTTTCACTGGCTGTGTCCTTGACAGATTGCAGCCAGGCACGGGGCAGGATGGAGGGAGGGAGGAAGGAGATTTCAATTCTTTGAGGGAGAAGAGTCACCTCCTCCTTGAATTGAGAGCTAAAATAAGTTCTCCCCTTCGTGCAGTGCTACGTCATTTCCGGTGTAAAGCCACGGACTGCCCACGCATAGAGCACTCACGTTCCTGCTCGTCCTCCTCCTGCACTGAGCTGCCGGGCAAAGGGCGAGCCCGGGGGAGCCAGTACCCCTGGAAGCAGCCTATGCTCATGAGCATGCGGACATAACAATGAACAAACAAGCTTTTTCTTTTTTTTTTAATTGACAAGGTGGGAAAAGTTTCAAGATTGAGGAATCTTGCCTAAGGAAGAGCTGAATGTCCATGATGGAAAAGAGCACTGAATAAACCCAAAATATGTTTTAAGGAAACCCCAAAATGCCTTCTGCATAATATTATCTCCCTCTGCTAGAACTGCCAATTTTGAGTTTCTCGCTATTTTTATTTGCCTGAGAAATAATCATTTTTATAAATAGCTTTTTAAATGTCAAACTAACTGGCTGACTAATTTATCTCTACTTATCCAGAGTAACTAATTAACCCTTGCTTAATTTGGGAGGGGGGGCATGTCTAAAGGGTTGGGGGAAGGCATCATCAGCAATAAGCATCCGAGAAAATCATTCTGGCTTCAAAAGGCTTGACTTTTGGGGGTGCCTGGGTGGTTCAGTGGGATGAGCCTCTGACTCTTGATTTTGGCTCAAGTCATGATCTCAGGGTGATGGGATGAGCCCTGAGTTGGGAATCCCAACTCAGCGGGGAGTTTGCTTGGGATTCTCTCCCTCTACCTCTGCCCCTCCCCCTGCGCACAGGCTCTCTCTTTAAAAAAATAAATAAAATAAATCTTAAAAAAAAATAAAAAGAAAGAAAGGCTTGACCTTCTCTCACGCTGGCAGTGCCAATTCTAATGGCTGGAAGGTAGTCTGTTTGATATCCTATTGGCTCTGGCCACTCATCAGTCACAGCCCACAGCCAAGGTCAGATAAGGCTGATTGAAACCACTGAGGAGCCACTAACCAAGGGCCATGGGACAGCCACAGGAAGACCTTGACTCACCCCTCCAGCAGTAGGAGGCCACCGCCTGTACCCCCCTAGTCTGGGGTGTGTGAACACCTACCCCCTTGGATGGTTCTGGGCTCCTTTGTGGTGCCAGTCAGAACCAGCTCGAAGCGGGGCTCAAGGGACCAGGAGGTCAAGCATGACCCAGGACTTAGTTCTCTAAGGGCATGCTGCAACATCAGGATTCCCTGAGACACACTAGAAAGGCACATCCTCGCCCCTCCCCCAGACCTGCACAACAGGAGCTGGGAGCCAGAGCAGGGACAGTGACCTGTGAGGTAACACGCCTTCTGGGTCACTCTGATGCATGATCAAGTGCCAGAAACCCTGGTCTACAACCCTCGTCCTCAAATGGGATGTACATTAAAACAAAACAAAAAACACATTTTAATCACCAGTGTTTATAATTCTGTTAATATGGGCTATGGCGTGGACGCTGAGGTCTTCAAAACTCCTCCAGGTGATTCTCTGAGCCTCTGTCCCTCTTTGACTCTCTGCACTGGGAGAATGCTTCTTTGTTGTCCGGCCCCAAAATACCCATTTGTCTCCGAAGGTCAGTCTAGTGCAGGATTCACTGTTCTGGCTGCACATTAAATCATTTAGTGAGGTCTCCGATACTCTCGCTAAATCACTTATTATTATTATTATTATTATTATTATTATTATTATTATTTCTCAGGTAATTTGTATGTGCAGTCTGGGTTAAGAACCAAGGGATAAGAAGCCATGCTCTATTCTCAAATAGGTAGAGCTGCTGTCCCAACCTGGCCTTGAATGATCTCACAGATGGGATTGGGGTGGTGTGATATTATGATTTACAGCAGGAAATAAATATTTGGTCTTTCTCTCTTCCTGGCATAGAGCTCAGAAAACCCTTGGAATTCCCTGAAATGCTGAGAGCAGTTAAGGTGTCTTTTTTTATGTTAATGACGTGACTTTTGGAAAGCACCTAAGGCTGGGGCTGGTTCTCAGTAGAGCCAACCCTGAGATTCCAGGGTTGGAACTTTCAGTCCCATCCCCTGGCCTCTGGGAAGCGGAGAAGGGCTGGAGACTGAGTTCAATCACCAACGGCCAACAATTTAACCAATTGTGCCTATGTAATGAAGCCTTTGTAAAAACCCCAAAAGGACAGGGTTCAGAGGGCTTCCAGATTGGTGAACACTTGGAGATTTGGTGCAAGGGATGCACCTGGACAGGGCAGGGAAGCTTCACACACTTCCCCCCACCACCACCTTGTCCTCTGCATCTCTTCAGCATACCTGGCTGTTCCAGAATTAGGTCTTTTTATAATAAGCCAGGAATCTAGTGAGTAAAATGTTCCTCTGAGTTCTGTGTGCCACGCTAGCAGGGGAACCCCGGGGAGGCAGTCAGGGGACCCTCTAATCCGCAGTGGGTTGATCAGAAGCGCAGGTGATAACCTGCACTGTGATTGGTGTCTGCAGGTAGACAGTGTCAGAATTGAGTTGCAGGACCCCCAGCTGGTGTCCCAGATGGCTTGGTGGTGAGGAGCCCTCCCGTGTTGGAATTGGTGACCACAATTGTCAGGTGGGAACTCACTCCAGGGTTGAAGGTGAGTTAACTCTTCCTAGTAGTTTGGGATGGCTTGGGTCTTTGCTGCTCACAGACCACCCCTCTTGAATGACACGAGATGAGCCTTGGGTTCTTGCACCTCTTCTGACTTTGGGCCACAGCAAACCAATGACCCTCCCATGAGAAATGCCTTCCCAGTGTCAACCCCCTGGCCCGGCCTCTCTTCAAAGCTCATTCATTGGTGGTATCTGCACTTCTACAAAAAAGAGGAGAAAGACCATCTTTTCCCTTTTGATGTTTCCTCTTTGTGTTCAGGGGCATTCATAATTAGAGCAATTTTATTAGATCTTTAAAATAAATAAACCCAAATTACATTTTAACATAGCCTATTCCACTGTAATTAAAGTGCCCTGGTAAATATGAATCACCCAGAGGAAATCAAGGCCTCCATTTACATTTCTAAAGCAAGTGTACAAATTCTTACATAAAAGCATGTCAGCTCAACTGTCCCTTCCTCCAGGGAGCCCTCTGTGACTTCCCCCAAAGTAAATGAAACCCCTGGTCAAGGGCCTTCTGGCTCCGTAAAACTTTTCTCACTGTCACTCAAGAGCCTGCAGCTCTTGATCTCTGGCTGATCTGATTCCTCTGTCCAGCAAGGACTCAGCCAGGTAGGTGGCTCCCTCTTGTATCCCCAGGGCTTGGCCCAGAGGCTGACATAGTCATTGAATGAGCAGGGCTAGTCCTCCTACTGCAGAGAGCAGAGCATGTGTCCCTGCTCCCACCTTAGCAGGCTTCTCCGAAAAGGGGGGACACGCTGCGCCTGAAATCAGGGGCCCTGTGGGCCGTTGGACACCCACGTGCATGCTGCTATTTCAGGAGCATTGGTTGTACAGCACCCGTGGGGCTATTTGATTTTGGTTTGTTCCATTTGGGATTGCTCAAGATGCTCAAACACAAAGCAGGGGACATGCTACAGTGGAAGGGGTCAGAAAGCGTCCCACAAGATATTAATAAATGCTGCCATGATGGGGAGGGGCTAGAAAGAGCAGACCTTATTTAAAGAGGGTGGGGTTCTTTCTCCTGATTCCCTATGATTGATTGGAAATTTCTGGACAGAATTACAATCTTAGTGCTTGTTTTGGTCTGAATTGTGTCTCCCGAAATTCATATGTTGATACCCTAATCCTCAATGTGACTATATTTGGAAATGGGGCTTTTAAGGAGGTAATTAAGGCTAAATGGGGGTCTAGGGGTGGGTCCTCATCCAATAGGACTGGTGTCCTTATAGGAAGAGGAAGAGACACTAGAGCTCTCTCTCCACACACAGGGGAAAGGCCACAACAGGACAGGGGCCATCGCAAGCTGAGGAAGGAGGTCTCTGCAGAAACCTACTCTGACCTCAGACTTCCAGCCTCCAGCACCATGAGAACATAAATCTCTGTTGTTTACGCTGTCCTATCTGTGAAACTTTGCTCTGGCAGCCCCGAGCAGACTAATTCAGCACTCGTCTCTGCTTTATCAATAACTATGTGTTTGATTTTGTCAAGTATACCTGGGAAAATAAGCAAGATGATTGACTTCCGAAAGTGGGACTGTTCGGACATAAAACTTGGACTTCATGTCCCTCACACTGCAGCATTGAGAGTGGGTGTTAGCAGTCAAGACTTCACTCACGATGGACCTCAACTCTTCTGACCTTGCGTAATCCTTTCGGCCCTCCCTATAACTCAGGGGTTCTCAACTGGGAGCACTGCTGTCCCCTACCGAGCAAGGGTCATTTGGCAATATCTGGAGACACTTTTGGTTGTCACAGCGCACGTTGCTGCTGGCTTTTGGTTGATGGGGACAGGGAGGCCACTAAATGCACAGGACAGCCCCCCACCCCACGTCCACACAGAGTGACCCTGCCCCAAAGTCTGGCCTGAGAAACCTGCTTAAATTCCAGATTCAAGTTGTAAGTCGCTATGATGTTTTCAAATCCCAGCTTCCCTCAACTAAACCAATCATTAGCTGAAGCCTGTGAATAATTCTATTGGAGAGACCAGAAGAAAGTCACGGAAGAAAATAGGAAGGAAAGAAGGAATCATTAGCTTTCCAGGGGGGCTTATTATAATCAAACGATTAATCTCATCACATCATCGTGCAAACAAAACAGCAGCTACCAAATAAGACGAGTGTTCTTTCTGACTCTGGCTTCGTCACCTCGGCATGTTTGGGGGACGGGTCTCCCATTACGACGACAGCAAGAGAGAGCCCGCCCGACATTCTCTTCTGTAAATACAATGTCACCCAGCAGAGAGGTGGGTGATTACAGCCGCAGGAGACCAAGCTTCCCAAGCACATGCTTTTCCTGCTTCACATTTTACAATTTAATAACATCTCATATAATTATACATTGTTACAGGCTGTGATGTCAGAGACACACTCCCAACTCTGCTTTGGGGGGATTTTTCAGTGGCTGCTCTGCACCCAAACGCGTTCCCGATCTTCAAGATGTTCTAGTCTTTTTATAGATCTAACTAATAGAAACAGAGAAAGCAACAGCAGGGCGGCTGCTAAAAGGGCCTCTTTGCGTTGAATGCCCGTGCCCTCCGTGGTCCTCGGGCACCATGGCGTTCAGGGAGTGGATGCTCGGTTTGTGGGGGGCGCCACGTGCCTCCAACCGGGCAAAGAGCCCGAACCTGCGAGACGCCTGCCTAAACCTCCAGTGTGATGAAATGGGGGGGGCCCTTGGGAGGTGCTCAGGTCATGAGGGTGGAGCAAAATTCTCTGTGCACAACCTCAGATATAAGGGCTGCACAACCAGGCACAGGCTGCATTTACTCCCCTTTGCACGAAGTAGCAGGCAGGACATTGAAACAATTTGCCCACACAGTGGGGTGCTGGAGGTCTGACCAGTTCCAACGTGCCACTTTCCCAGCCCAACCTGCTGCCGCCAGTCACCTCTCTTTATCCTTGTAATTACAGTAGATTAGCCTTACCTTAGCTCTTTTAAGTCTCTAAGAGCTCTACCGTTACCCTAGAGAAAACCAGAAAGCCCTGGTGGGTTACAAACATGTCATTGGGAAACTTGCTTTCACGTACAATTTTATATTTTCAATTAAGGGACAAGCACAGCCCTTTGGCTTTGTAGTGATTTTTCTGAGTGTTGTTATTACGGTATTGGAGATCCTGTATCTGATTATTTGTGTTCTATTTGTTCGCAATACAGAATTTCTTGTCTTTGAAGCACACAGTGACCCTGCACAACTTGCATGGGTAAATTGCCTCTTTCATCTTGGTGAAGACAGCTTCAAGGGCAATGAGCCTCGTCACATGAACCTCAGATGAATGAGGACCCAGAGGACCCGTGTGCTGCCAGGACCCTGACTCAGAAGCTTGTGGCTGAGTCAAAACTCCTGATGAAGTCATCACTCTCCCTCCTCATTTTTCGGCCTGCTCACCTTGACCCACATCCACCTCCTAGTCTGGCCAAAACTCTTCATGCAAGACAGACTGTGTGCTTTGCCCTACAAATCAAGACATGCATATTCTGTCAATTTAAATGATGTCCATGACTTAATACCATCTTAACAAATGCAAAAGCAGTCTCACGGCAATTGGATTGTATTTCATGGAACAACAGTGGTAGACAGAGGCTTGTGATCATCAGCGAATTAATAGAATACAGGGTCGGCTCGTGGGCCCCCAGGATGGCGTTCACCGTCAGCACCATCCCCTTCTTACTATTTCATTCAGGGTCTGACGTCTCCACACAAGCATTCGAGCTTATTTTCTCTCACCTTCCGTTACAGGTTGAATTGTGACCCCCCCCCCAAAAAAAAGATAGATTGAAGTCCTGCCCCCTGGTACCTGTGAATGTGACCTTATTTGTGAATAGGCTCTTTAGAGATGTGATGGAGCTAACAGGAAGCCCTGAGGGTGAGTGCTAATCAGAAGAGTAGCGTCCCTATAAGAAAAGGGAATGCCATGTGAAGACAGACACCAGGGAGGTCACCCTGTGATGTTGGCGGAGCCCGGAGCCCAGCAGCTGCAAACAGAGCAATGCCTGGACAGCCGGAGCCCGCAGCCAGGGGGAGGCACGGAAGGATCGGGCTTCGGAGCCCTGCCAACACCTTGATGCCGTATGTCTGCCCTCCAGAACCAGGAGAGAACAGGTCCTGTTGCTTCAAGCCACCCGGATTGTGGCACTTTGTTCCGGCAGCCCGGGGACACTGAGCCAGGCGTCTTCCGAGCTGTGATTCAGCTGGGGTGCCGTGGCGAGGCACAGCCCATTTAGCTAAAACCCATCCCAGCAAAATTTTGCTGATGGTAAGAAGCTGAATTCATTTTAGGCCGAAAAACAAAACAAACAAACAAAACTCCTCTGAGAACGGATGAGCTCCTCAGTTTTACGGGCGGGCCAGATGACATGCCTCCCTCTGCCTGCCCGCCTGATTTGCCCACGAGTGGGGACTTGGAGTGAGCAGCTGGAGTGCGGGCTGGAGGGTCACTGCGGGAGACCAGGCCACGGCATAGGGCGACACCGGGCCCCGTGCCACCCGGCCGGCTGTGGGACGAGCGAGGGCGCCGGGCTAGCAGGTCCAGCCTGAGGTTTGTATCGCCACCGGCCGGCTGTCTCCTCTCTCCTTCAGCAGCTCCCTGAACTCCTGCTCATCTGCCTGGCTCGGCTCCTTCCGTTACACAAAGCCCTCACTGGGGAGAGGTAACGTGCGTGGGCCGTGAGACAATTAAGGACACACACTTGGAGGACCAAGGAGGGGAAGACCCCAGAGGAAAGAGACAAAACCTCGACATGCAGCCATCTACCGCCCCACTTAAGACTACTTTGGATCCTCCCGGGAGCTAAAAAGCGTGAGTTTTATGAAGCAGGAGCGTCCCCATCAATCTGCTTTAATAATGGCCATTAATGGCCCAAGCCTTTCAATCTAGAGGATTGAAACAAACCAGAGGAGAAAGAACTTGTGATTAGCTTTGCTTCTAAGCAGGCTTCTCAAGGGTGACAGGGACCCACCGGCCCCACAGCCCTGGCTCTCTGTGGAGTTCCCGTCGGGAGTCTGTGATCAGGGGCAGTGGTGGTCAGCTTGCTGCCTGTCCCAGCCAGGTGTGTGAGTCCTGCAGGAGACCCTCTGACACCCTCCAGGATGACTATGGCTGTCTTACCACCAAGCCGAGTCTAGCCTGGGAGTGACCCTTGGTGACTCTGCCAAGTCCCACATTTCCCGGGATTATTGCACCAAGGGACCCAGGTCGGCCCTCTCTCAGAACGTGCCCCGTGACCAGCAAGGTGCCCTTGGGGTGCAAGAGCCAGCGTAGGGCCCTGGAGCAGAGCACTGTCCACACTGGGCCATGCTCTGCTCCAGCCACTCAGTCGGCCAAACAGGCCATCTCGGGCGCTGTCCACAGCACCACCGTGGATGGGCCACTGAACAGGAGGACAGGCAGACTGTGTGGAAAGGCTGCTCCTTAGGAGGATGATGAGTTCATGCCTGCTGCCAGGGAGAGTGGTTCTCCAAGCTCCCAGGCAGGGTGCGGGCCCCCTTGATAAGGCCAGCGTGCTACACCTGAGTCAGGACGCTCGGCACAGCGGCGGCTGTTTACCACCTGTCCACCCGGGCCAGCAAGCCCAGCCTGGCTGCACAGTACGCCTGGGGAGATTTTCAACCACCCATGGCTGAGCATTACCCAAGAGGTTCTGTCTAATTTTCCCTCAGGAAGTGGACATCTGATTTTCCCAAGACCCCCGCCCAGATGAGTCTGTGTGTCACCAGGTTGAGAAGAGCTGAACGAGAATATAAACCTCTGAATTCCCAGTATTACATCCCATTCTTTTCTTTCTTTCTTTCAATTATAAATCCTAGCATAGTCTATCCCATTTAACAAATGTCCCTTGAATGAATGAATGAGTGAGTGAATGGAGGAGTGAGTGAACGAAATCTTTATGTGGCTTCCTCAGGTTGAGAGGAAGAGTTTTAAACACAGTCTGCTAATCCCAAGGATGTAAGGTGGTTACTTTCTGTTACATTTTAATTCATTGGAATTTGTCATTTGATAAGAAAGGGGAAATTCTGTATGAAAAGTGAACAAGGTATTTTTCACACTTGCAAAATTGACTAACAGCAAACCTGTCTGACTCAAATGAAGCAAGAGTAATTTGACTTCAGAATTAGATTATAGAGAGTGGTAGACAAAAGCCACAACTCTGGTAAACAGGAAGCAAAGGGAAGCGGTGAGTGAAAGGGGGTCCAGCGAAACCGTTTTAGGGGTCGCTGTGACACTGGGTGCGTCTTCATTCAGTAAAAACTCCAGCGTCTGATCAAACTCAACCCACTGGACTCAAACCTTTGCACAGTAGGGAAAAACCCTTCAGACAAGCGAGAGATTAAGAAATAATTTTGAAAATGTATAAGTAATGAAGGAAAGTAGGCACAAGTTAGGTGAAACCAACCAGTGTAGGATTCTTCATGGAATGGGATCTAGAGAAACCTCCGATCACAGGTAGAGATGAAAGCGTTTTCTCAGAGGGTAAACAGTACAATGAGGGACGCCTGGGGGCTCAGTCATTAAGCGTCCCTCTTCCACTCAGGTCATGATCCTGGGGTCCTGGGATCGAGCCCCGCATCGGGGTTCCTGCTCAGTGGGAGGTTTGCTTCTCCCTCACCCACTGCCCCTGCTTGTGTTCCCTCTCTCACTGTCTCTCTCTGTCAAATAAATAAATAAGAGTTTTTTAAAGAATTTTATTTATTTATTTGACAGAGAGAGACACAGGTCCCCCAATAAATAAGATCTTAAAAAAAAAAAAAAGTATGATGAAAGCACTGACTGGAAGAACAGAGGGAAATAAGTTTTCATAAAGCAAATAACAGCCTTTTTATTACTAATCCATCTTTTTACTCAGGAAAATATATTTAATAATGTTTTTACATTAGGCTTCTTTTTTTATTAAAAATGTGCTATGTTAATTCATATGTTGTGCTCTACTGGATTAAAATGTCCTTGAGAACAGGAATGATGTTTTCCTTCTTCCTAACATGTACTAGTGCAATGCCTAATGCCATCCTACTGGGGAATATATACCTAGAGCATCTTATTCTAATTATGTCCTTCATGACAACATACACATGTATGTAAATGACATATAAATAATATTATATGGTATATATTATATATTGCATATTATAATTGCACTAAACATAATTATTTTTATACTATTTAATTATTATAGAATAATCATAATTTTATCATAATATATATATACAATGTAATTATATTTATAAATACCTAAATATAAAATCTTTAAAAGTATATCATATTGGAGACCCTGAAGTCTCTCTGAACCTGATTAAGACACAATTAGCCTTTTGCCTTTTTAGAGAGCTTTCCCCTAGAGATCTTTGACGGATGGATGGATGGATGGATGGATGGATGGATGGATGGATGGAAGGATGGAAGGATTTATTGATATATAGACCTATATCTTGAATCAAATGACATTTTAATATAGGAGAACTATAAAAAAGTTAACACACTTGATAAAACTACAGTTCATAAAATTCTCCCAACATTTCTCTAAAAAGACTTCTTTGAAGTCTTCTTTTAAGACTAAAAGAAGGAAAGACTCACATGGTCATGAGTAAATATATAGAATTCAATACTCACCAAAGTTATGATTGAATGGTCAAAGGAATTGAGGATTTGGTAAATTCCCAGCACCCAATAGCTTCCTTAGGGGTAGTCACAGCCTCAAAACCACGTGCTTTCACCCAAGTCTCTAATACTACTACTCAGTGCCAAAGTAGGTCTGGGCAGGGTCTCTTCCATGCTAAGTGCCCATCCTTCTTAGGGCTGAGACAGGTGAACACAGAGACAAGATGGGGAGTTGCAGTCCTGGCGTCTGGAGGCTTCTCTGGACTCGCTATATGCCTGAAGGTCCCTAACTAGAAACTCAATCCTTTTAGGTTAAAACAGGGGTCAAAGCCAGTGGTGATTTTGTCCCCAGGGAACATCCGGCAACATCCAGAGACATTTGTAGTCCTCACAACTGGGGCAAGAGCTACTCCTGGAAGCTGGTGGGTGGAGACCAGGAATGCTTCTCAGCGCCCCAGAATGCACATGATGGCCCCACAACAAAGAAGTATTTGTTAACTTCCAGAAAGTTAATAATATCAAAGTTGGAAAACCCTGGGTTGAATTAATGAAGATTTAGACACCTGAAATGAAAATGGGGTAAAGGTGAGTGTCATCAATGTCTTTTAGATCACTAAGGGAGTAGCCACAAATATTGACTGAGTGACTAATATGTGCCAGGAATTTGGGAGAATGTATTATATCGAATGCTCGCCGCAATCACTGGGAGGCAGGCTGTTACCCTGTTTTTATTGATGAGGAAAGTTAAGTTTCCTGAAGTTAAATAATGTGCCCCAAATTTTCATGGTGTCCATAGAATCAATCCAATAGACTACTCGCCAAAATGCTTCTACTTATAAAATCAAAAAGCCTTGCCAAAGCATGAAAAAAGCAAGTTTAAGGCTTAAAGAAGGACAGACAGCCTCATATGGTCATGAGTAGATATACAGAATTCAATGCTCACAAAAGTTACTCGAAGCTAAGAATAAATACTGCTTCACAAGATGCTATACAAATGTATTAATAATATTGTTAATGGCATTCTTATAGGAAAGTAAGCTGTTCATGGCATGTTTCTAAAATTGACATTAGAAAGGACAGTCATATCTTTCTAGAAACTACCTTGAGACTAGGCCTAATTCTGTGTCTCTCACTTAACAGTCAATCAACAATTGCTTGTCAAATTAATGTGAAATTCTTGGTACTCTACTCAAAGACAAAATTCAACTGAATGGGCCACGGATTTTCCCAGGCTTGATAATTTGTAAGTTTAGATGTTCTTAGCTAAGAGAAATAGGTGAAGGAAGGAAGGAAGGGAGAGAGGGAGGGAGGGAGGAAGGAAGGTAGGAAGGAAGGAAGGAAAGAAGGAAGGAAGGAAGGAAGGAAGGAAGGAAGGAAGGAAGGAAGGAAGGAAGGAAGGAAGAAAGGAAGGAAGGAAGGAAGAAAGCAGATGAAACTGATAGTGGATGAAGCCAGCTCAGGAAGTGACAGGATTTGGGGTAGTTACATTTAAGAATACATAAACATATCTCAACCACCAATTCAGGGAAATCTCCTTGAAGATGGGGTAATATATTCAGGCAGAGTTTCCAGATTTCTCCACTCATCTATTTCTATTTTAAGACAATTTTCAAATCTGGATATATTAATATTTGTCCCCAACCTGAATATTTTTCAATTTTATTGTTTTATAAAATTCAGCAAATCTGCGACCTTTAAATCAGATCTCACCTGTCCTCATGACCTCAGGCTCAGTGACGTTTGCATATCGTCAGGAGATGGATCACACTTTCCGCTCTGCACGCAGACCCGTTCTATGTCCCAGGCACAGCTTTTGTGTATTACTTTTAAAAATAGCCCACTTTGGTTCCATGCCAGAGCTGGCTCCTCATTTGCTTCTGCATTCTCTGGAGAGATGCCCAGGCTGGAGGGTCGGCAGAGATGTGTGGGAGACTGCAGATTCCAGCCGAACCTGATGCAGCCCTAGGCTCAGGGACAGCTAACCGGAGGCCCAGGGGACTGCTTTTGTTCCTATCCCTGAAGCCTTTCCAAGAGGCCTTGCGGCTTAGGAGCCTGTCTCTGAAACCCGGGGTTGGACTAGATTGTCTTCGGGGCTCATCCAGCTGGGAGCAGGGGAGCCAGGAGCCCCATAATGCCTCCACAACCCCGACAGGTGCCGGGCTCAGCTCAGTTGGGCCACACCTCTGGCCCTGCTCTTCCTCCCCCCTTCCTTCCTTACAGAGCCCTGGGGGCCTGACCCTTCCACCCTTCAATAATGGTGTGAGGGGACAGGGAAGGGAAAAAACCCTTTTTATCTCACTAGGTGCATTGCCTATGTTGGGGAAGGGAAGGGAAGGCTGGGGAGGGCAGTGGGGAGGAGAGAAAAGAGGGGAGGAGAGGGGAGAGGAGGGAAGGTCCCTCTTGGGGGGAAGGTCCCCTCTGCCCCTTACACCCTCCACTAAGGACACAGTCCCCATCAGCACAATCCCTAAGCCCTTAGTGAGCCCCTAGGGTACCAGGTGTCCTGCTGAGTGTTGAGAGCTCCAGAAGGGAAGGTGAGGTCCCTGCTCATAGGCAGTTCACAACTCACTTGGGGAAAAGAATAAGCACAACCATCCATTAATGTGATGCGCTTTCCAATAGAGACATGAAGAGCTATAGGACTCAGCTTCCTCTCCTGCCCCCTCTGTCCCAGTTCCCTCCTAGTTCCACCCAGAACTCCAGCACCACATCCTGGGATAAGCAAGGGGAAGCTCCAGTGGTACCAGCAAAACAAAAAGCAAGTGAGCCCTCTGGGGACAGAGGTTCAGTGTGTGTATCTGTCTGTCTGAGGGATGGTGAGATCAAGTGCTGAATGAATGGCCAGGAAATCATTCCATATGCTAAAGTTTCAAAGGCCACTGGGCGCCTTTTCCCCACACACAATAGTGACTGTTTCAAGGACAACCACATTCCGTGCTCTAGCAGACTTTATTATTTTTTAAAGATTTTATCCATTTATTTGATGGCAAGAGAGAGAGAGCACAAGCAGGGGTTGCAGCAGAGGGAGAGAGAGAAGCAGAGTCCCCCTAAGCACAGAGCCTGATGTGGGGCTCGATCCCAGGACCCTGGGATCATGACCCGAGCCAAAGGCAGACGCTTAACCACCTGAGCCAGGCAGGCGCCCTCTAGCAAAGTGAGCCTTGACAACTCAGTGCTTCCCAAGCTAGCCGGAGAGGGGGTGGGGAATGGAAGCCACAGCCACCTCGAGTAGACACGGAATCCATACTCAGAGGTGTCCCCCCGCTCTGCACAAGCGCAGGCCCGTTTTGGTCCACTCCGTGAGCAGGGTGCGCTAGTTTACTGGGACTGCCGTAACCAAGTACCATTTTCTCACAGTTCTGGAGGATAGAAATCCAAGATCAACCCTGGAAGCAGGGTTGGTCTCTTCGGAGGCTTCTCTCTTGGGCTCGAAGACGGTCAGCTTCTCCCTGCCTTCCCATGCTTTCCCCTCCGTGGTGTGGTCTGTATCCTAATCTCTTCTCACAAGGACACCGCTTGGACTGGATCAGGGCCCACCCAAATGACCTCATTTTGCCTTAATTCCTTCTACAAAGGCCCCCGCTCCAAATACAAACACAGTCTGAAGTCCTGGGGGTTAAGACGTCGCCGTGTGGGTTTGGAAGGTGGGGAGGACACAGTTCAGCCCATAACAAGGGACATCTGCAGATGTGTGTCTTGGGGTGAGGAGGGACACAGCCTTCCCCTCACCCCTGAACCACACTCATGTACACGTGGCTGAATAATCCAAATAACCCACACTCTGGGGGACCACAGGTAAACTGAGGAAGGTGAGCGAAGGGAGTCTCAGGGGGGTGAGCCCCTCAGGATGAAGGAGAGATCATTTTCCAGCACAGAGAACAGAAGGGGTGGAGGGAAGCAGGGGGCGGTGGAGAGACAGAGAAAGGCGAGGGAGGGGGCCCTGGGGGCCGTGAGGTGAACAGGAGGGCTGGATCCCCCCTGCTTCTCAGCCCACACCTGAACCCCGTGCTCGGACTGGGCAGGTAGCTCAACACACACATTTCATGAGAGTAAAATGGCTGATACCAATCGAGAACGATCCACACCTCAGCTTGAGTGTTTCCTCCAACTCTCAAAAAATATAAACATATCGGCAAAAAATGCTCTGCCCTTCAGGACAACATTCTAAATTCTTCTATCCAAACACCAAAATGTTGTTTGTATAATGAGTTTGAAAACAAAAGGAAAATATTAGAAGGCATTGTTCATGAATTCTGATAAGGATATTAGTCTGTTCAGAGGCATCCTAATTATAAAGCTACACAATAAACCTCAATTCCCACAGAGTTATTCTTCTCTATCAGGCAGATGGTAATTGCTTTTTAAAATACGTGTGTGTGTGTGTGTGTGTGTGTGTGTGTGTGTGTGTGTGTGTACAATGCATGGCTTATCTATTTAAGTTATCTGTTTTGAAGAAGTGATATCTATCTTTTCAAATTTTATTCTGCAGAGGCTAACTCTGAATAAGATCTCTTTTCAAGAAACATGTTGCTGCCGAGTTGAAAAAGCAGAGCTAGGAAAATAGAATATATTCTCCGAAAAGATGAGGTTGCAGAGTGACGGCTCCAGAGGGAGGTGGAATACGCCCCCCCCATCCCCCACTCGCGAAGGCAAAGGGCAGCAGTAAGGTTTGGGCTGTCTGCAGGCGGCACACCGGGCAGGCTGGGATGCAAGTGGCCTCCGGGTCTGGCCACATCCCAGGGGGAGGGGGACTTCCAGCCATTTTTGGAATAGTCAAGTATTGGTTACTCCCAAAGACTTAGAGGATCATTCCCTTTCCTTAAAAGATGGCTTCCTATCAAGTGCTCCAGCCATAGCCCAGAATAATGCCTTCCTGCCTATAAAATGTTTCATGGAAACGAATATTTTGTGGCAGAGAGAGGGGGTTACCTTTCATTAGCGGAGGACAATGTAGGACAGAATTTTAATGCTGTAGGTCAAAGCTTACTAGAAAGAAGTGAAGTCAATTTAGCATTTTCTGGATAATGAGAGACAAGACTAGACTAGGCCAAATGAGGGCAGGACAATAATAAGCAAATAGCCCCATGCCATGCATGGAGAAAGGGTAAAGGCTATATGGTAAACCTTGAACACTTTCAGAGTTAAATGCCAATTCAGCCTGGATGCTCACTCACCAGTCACCCACCCTCAGGGCAGGAAGGGTGAGTGCTGCCCCTGAGCCATCCAGGCCCAAACCAAAGGCGCTGGAAGGGAAAGAAGGCCACTTAGAGCGGCAAGGGCGGCATCCGGCATCAGGGAGTCCTGTGGGATGCAGTGCCCATGCTCACAAGAGAAAGCCTCGCTATCCTGGCTTGCTTGCCCACAGAACAACAAACAGCCCGGCCGAGGCTTGTTTGGTGACTCAGAGAGCTGGTTTCAACAGAGAGATGCAAGTCTAAAGCAAAGAGAAAAGGGTCATCACAACATCGTTGTGCACTAAAATACACCACCCTTGCAAACACGGTAATGGGACATTTGAGACACTTTTTTAAAAGGGTCCACTTGCTTCTAATGAATTACTATAGATTTTTCTGTCATGGTGCCCGTGTATGTAACAGCCCACCCACATAAGCCATCTGTCCAAAACACATACATTTCTTGCAGAAATGTTTATAATTAAAATTTACATTTTTAACAAGATAAAGGACAAAATGAAACCCAAACATGGGTTTAGCGGTAGAGAGGCAACTCAGAGTCAGCAACAGAAATCCAAAAATACCATTTGCTCCTGAAATAAATATTTGAAGTCTTGAACCACCAGCGTCATTCCCCAAATATCTTGCTTTCATCCAGTTAAACACTCTTGCACTTTGGGAATACTGTGGGATTCTAGAATCATGATGGGACAGTCACAGCCTTAGGCCTTAATTAGGGTCTCTGCATTCCCTCAAGATTGTCATGATGTTGGACACTGACTCGTCCCATCTTTTTTCCCCTCGTTCACACTTACTCTCAATTAAGCTGTTGCTCTCCACCTCTAGCCCTTTCTGTGTGTTTGAAAGACTTCCACGCCAGAGCCGCCCGGGCAGCTGATTTGTCTGTCCGTCAGGGGCTCTTGTCACACGCTATGGATATAACCCTTCCCTAACCCCCCCCCCAGGGATTCCAGGAAAAGAGCTGAGCTCAGCGACCCTGTGGCATGGCCTTGGTCTTGGCTGGCAAACGTCAGTCATGGCTCATTCCAGTGTGGGGCAATCAGTGGTGTCTCTCCCACATGTGGTCCTACAGTTTGTGGGGTCACGTGGCTCCAAGCAACGTGGGATCTCTCAGAGGCTGGCTGCCCACCTGCCATTGAGAATCAATCCCCAGCTTAAAAAGCAAATACATAGGACAGTGGGGGGCCTGAATCACCGCTACAACAACCACCACCATAAAATGACGACTCAGGTGGGACTCTTGCCCCTCCCTGCCTGGAGCGCCTGGATTTCTACGCAAGGAAACCTGCAAAACATGTTTCCGGAGAGGCAGCGTCCCCGGTGGGGATTGCTGTGATCAGGACACAGGCTTTTCTACTTAAATACGCAATCCTGGATTAATTCATCTGCACACGCATTCAGTCCTTCAGTAAGAGTGCTTTCAGAAATGCTATCCACTAGGGGCGCCTGGGTGGCTCAGTCCTTGAGTGTCTGCCTTCAGCTCAGGTCATGATCCCAGGGTCCTGGGATCGAGCCCCGCATCGGGCTCCCTGCTCCGTGGGAAGCCTGCTTCTCCCTCTCCCACTCCCCCTGCTTGTGTTCCCTCTCTCGGGGTCTCTCTCTGTCAAATCAATAAAATCCTTAAAAAAAAAAAAAATGCTATCCACTAAAAGATAGCAGACCGAATTTTATCTCCCGTTGCTCTTGAAGATAATCATTGCGTATATTAAAATCTCTGGTTTTGTTCTTTTATCATTGTTTCAGATGCGAGTTCTTTGTTTAGAGTCGCTTTTTCTCAAACGTTTGGCGGAGTTTTATTCACTGTGAATCTGTGATTCCTCGGGAATTCCTGCCTGAATCCTGAGGGAAGCTGATCTGAATTTCTTGTCTCCCACGACTGAGGGTGAGGGGTATCCTTCCAGAAGGACTGAGCTGGTACTGGTCAACCAGGTGAGCAGCTCCCCCCTCATCCTGGGGTCTCTAGGTACACCTACACTTTCTCCTAAGTTTGGGGACGTCTTCCAACACTTTCTGTTGCTGACACAGCCAGGATCAGCTTGGTGACTCTCTGGAACCCCTTCCTGTTCTTTATCTCCACTCACTCTGGAACAGCCCCAAGCTTTGTGGCAGAGCTTCTGTGCAGTGGATTCTCCATTCTCTGACAGTCTGCTCCAATCTGCTATTGTCTTTCAAGGGCTCCTCCAAATTTCATGTTCACAGATGAGCCTCTTTCTTGTTTTCTGGCAGTCATGCTGGTGGGAGTGTTCGCTGGTACCGTCAACCTGGAAAAGCGTTTAGAAGATCCTCGTAAAGTCAAACATATGCCTGGCCTTTGACACAGGCTGCCACGCCTCGTCACAGACCCGGGAGAAGTGAAAACATGTCCAGGAAGACTGGCCCGGGAGTGTACACAGAAGCTATGTGCACCGTATGCAAAACTGCAAGCAACCCAAGGTCCTTCCGCAGGAAGGCAGATAAACGGGTCGTGGAACGTTCACGCGATGAATTCTGCTCATCAATAAAAATGAACTATCAACACACACACAACATGGACAAACTACTTTATGGTGATAAAAATCACTACAGAGGGTGCCTCTGGTGGAGGGGTAGGGTGGAGTGGGGAGGGCTGGACCAGAAAGGAACCAAAGTCCATATCCTGATTGGGGTGTAAGTTACACAGGTGCATACATTTTTCGAAATCCACTGAAATGTGCAGTTAAGATCTGTGCACTTCACTGTATGTAAATTAATCCCCTATTTAAAATAATTTTTAAAATAAGATGCTATATTTGAGCACGAAATACGCATGGTTTACTTTCAATTATATTTTTCAAAGCTGACATGAGGCAAAAAGACATTTACTGTCTTACACTGCTGGTGAGATAAACAGCAAAGAGGCTCAAAAGATCCCATTACATTCTAATGCTTTGAAAATGCCTAAGATAAATATAATACATGTTCTCAGTTTCAGCTAATTATAATATTCCACTCACCACCCCTCAGCTGTGCCAGGAAGCAGAACTGACTTTCCTTTCTCAGAATACTATATTCCGACCTATATTTAGACCAAATATTTAAGGTAACATTGAATAGAGATGCCACCTTGACACACAATATCAGCTGTCATTTCACACTTCCACACAACCAGAAAGTAGTTGCCTTTGCCTCAAGCGAAGATGAAAAGGACAGGAAAAATGAGATGATTATCTCTGGAAATCTCTTTACGACAAGTGGTTTCTTCTTCAGAAAAGAATGCATGACTCATTGCATCACTCAAGCATTCCTTCAACTGCCGGTCTATATTCCGTAATTACAAAAGCTGTCTCAGACCCTTCCTTCTCTGCCCAAAAGCCAAGCATAGCCCAAGAGGAGCTGTGCAGAGATCGCCGCGGGTGAGGTTCTCCCCGGGGCCTCCAGGTAAGCCGCACACGCGAACCGCCAATGCACGGGATCACCTGACTCTCCGAGGTCCCGAATGAACCAAGGTGTTGTGATGCGAGGGTGGCTCCCCGGGGATACTCCAGCCACAGTGGAGGCCAAGCAGCTGTGGACTAGGGGCCCTGGGGTGGCGCACCTCCTGCCCTTCCAGCTCCCACAGCTCCCCAGCTCGCCTGTCGCCCCTGAGCTCCCTCTCCCGGAGGTGGTCAGCTCACACCATAGGGTAACACCCCGCTTTCTTTTGGCTTCTTTGGGACCCCCATTTCTTCTTTTGTTTCTCAAACATTTCAGCATGCTGTCACCAGTTATCTGGATTGAACCTCTTGCATGGAAACACTGCGTGTCTCCGTGTTCCTCATCAGACCTTGATTAAGACCCAGGAGCAGGTTCCAAGCCTGGGCAGACTCCCTAACAGCACTGAGCTTGAGCCCGGTGATGGGCTCCATACCCATGCTGTAAAGTAGCAGCGTCAGCACTCTGTGATCATACCCTCTGGGGTTTGAGATGAAGGACACAGGGAGCAGGGAGCAAGTAACTATGCCCTTGGCCTTCGGAGCAGGAATGCAGACGCCACTGGGCATGCACGGGAGGGCTGGTCTGACTGCGGGGGACAGCTTACAGGAGAAAAACAGCGAGCCTCGGGATCCGAACTCTGAGCTCAAGAACGGTCAGAGCCGGCAGGACACTCAGTGATTGCCCTAAAGGCTATCCTGACTCTTACAGCTGCAGGACTGGTACAACCGAAAATCAATCCCCAAATTTGATTCTTGGAGTTGCAGAATTAAATATTACTTTGAATTCACGGCCTTGCCGACCCTCTGATGTGAGAGTTAGGGCATCAACTGGGAAAAATATCACCCTGACAAATGAAATGAGTCCATTGGGTTGACTCAGAAAGCTTTGAGAACCTACGACCCTAGAGTCCTTTGATTGTCCCTTACCCGAGAAGTACTTTCTCCTCACCGGGTTGAGGACGCTAGTCTCCATTTGCCTGAAGACCCAGAATAATCTTGCCCAGGGAAGTTGCCTTGTGAAGGGAGGGCCTATTGTCCTCAGCCCTCAGCCACCACTTTTCATTGTCACCAAACCCGGAGCATGGCTCACCCTGAGGGGACACATGCCATGTTGGATCCAAGAGGAGAGATCATATACCCCAAAGGAATTGCAAGATGGTGTTAATTTGTACTAGCAGAAACCTGTGTCCCAATCTGAAGGGCAGAGTGGGGAATTGCTCGGGTGCAGGTCAGAGGAAATGCCAAATCAAGATTGCCTGCATGCATGTTCCGAAACCCTTCATCCCACAAGTTCCACTCTCCTAAATTGAGCTTTAAAAACTCTACTAGGAGAATGCATGTGGTAGGGACTTCTAAGTGACTCCCAGAGTCCAGACCTCCCTGTTTCCTTCTAGTGGGTGGAAGCTGGCACCTGCTATCCAGGGCAAGATTGCACTTCCCAGGCTCCCTTGGGGCAGGTGTGGCATGGGGTACGAGTAAAGGTTTAGGTGTATCTAACCTCCAGGACATTTAAGGACAATCGTTTCCAAAACCAGGAGAAGACAGCAACTGAAGCTACTGAGAAAGCAATGTGGTAACTGCCCTGTCCCATTACATACCAGAGAAATTAACTTCTTATTGGAACCTCTGGATTACTTTTTGTTAAAGCAACTTAACCAGTGTTCTAACTAGTGCAAGACACACTCTCTTAAATTATAAATACTCCTAGGGAACCATGCATTACTTAAAATTTCATATGAATTCGTTTAACCAAGGTGTTTTCTTCCAGAATTCTTGATGTTAAGTCAGACAGCCCGGTACTTGCAAGGCCGCCTGCCCTGCACTTGCGGCAGACAACTGTAATTGACGACCACGTTCTCCAAGCCCGACGTTAGCCCCCCTCACCGCACCCTTGGCAGCCTCTACTAATTGATCCAAGTTGGCGAGGACATAAAACCCACGCACCACCCTGAGTTAGGTTTGGATGGAAGAACAGCGAGCTGGGTTGGTCACTGAAGAAAAGCTTTGAAAACTAAGAGCAGTGTGAGGGCCCCACGAGCTAGGAGTGAGGGAGAGCATGTGGTGAAGGACGCTCCCAGAACATGTGCTCTGTGGGGACACCATTCCAAGCCGGGGCAGTCACATTCAGATCCCAGTTAGAGAAGTCAGAGTTCTTGCTTACCAACTATAGAGTTTATCAACCAAAAAGGAATGTATAGATGTCACTCGAAGAATCTCCAGGATGGTCAGAAATTTGTTTTGGAGGCTACACGGCCTGAATGATACCTGAATTATACTGCTGAACCGTCCCAAGGGAGATCTTCCTGCTCTGGCTGGGGTACGAGCATGTAGAGGGAACTGTCAACCCTGAGCGCTCCGAAGCCCCCCAGGAGTGGTTACTGCCTCTGAAGTGGCTCCCTCCCTCCCCAAGACGAACCCTCATTGGGCCGCTATCTTCTAACCCAAAGTTCTGCTGTTCCATCAGATTGGCTGGGACCTCAATGTCTCTGTGCCTCGATTTACTCATCTATAAAGTGGAGACAAATATAGCACGTCCTAGTAGGTACCGACTTAATGAAAATTAAGTGAATATATATAGTGCTTGGGATGTGGCGAGTGCATCTAAGTGCTAGCTTTGATGATCCATAAATGAATGGCATAAATTGCCCTGTGACCTGCTAACATCAGAGATCCACACTATGCTGCCTTGGAGTGAACTCTTCTGGCAGGAAATGTTTTTGAGTTCCGATACTAATCTTAACACCTTCGCTTGAGAGAATGAACAGTGTGTATGAGCTGGGAGTGGTATTTTGAGGTGGTATGGTTGACACCTTTGTGACGACAAGATTGGAGCTCATGAAGAAATAGACAAACTGGGATGTAGTCTTCTGAGGCAAAGAGTAAATGGGCAAACCCCACTTCGTCATCTCTCTATAAAAACCGCAACTGGCAAAAGCTGGCCCCTAGGACCATTGATTCAAATGCTCATGGGAGAGTCATTGGCAGGGACAGCGCAGTTCCCAGACGATCAGTGACTAAGACAACCAGCTTCTTTTCCTCCCTCCCTTCCTTCCATGGTAGATTGGGAAGGCTCTTTCTGCAGACATTCCCAAAACATCCCCTTCCCCACCCCATAACTACTTGAGAACAGAGAAGCAGGAGACCCACAACTGCCTTAGAGATTATTTTATTTAACTAAATGCTCTCAGTTCAACTGTCTCAATGTAAACTTATTCAATAAGCTAATTTTTAAATTTGCTAACAGTTTTTCATTATAACTGCAATATATTCCTTTTCAGAATATTTGAAAATCAAAGTAAAAAAATAACTATATCAACAAAAGGTAACTTCTACACATTGCTAGGAGGTAGAACTTTCTAGAATCTTCTGGGATAAAAGAATGAGGGAGGTTTACAAACCATACCAGTCCTCCTCCCACCCCTGCATCTCCCTACCATGCTGACTCTGAAGCAAATGTTTGGATCCATCATAATTGTTACTATGTAAATTTTTCTCCAACTCCTCTTTTGTCCTATGCAGTTTTATGTTGTTGTAGCTATAGTGTGGATATAATTTTGCTCTGCTTTCTCACTTAAAATTATTATGTAGATCATAAATATTTTCATTTTGTTATATAATCCTCATAACTATAATGTTATTGCTGCATAATACATCCTCAAGTGGATTAGGTATAATTTACTTACCGCTTCCCCTCTTGTTATAAATCTAGGGTTTTTTTCCTTTTTTTTTCACTAACATTTGGCTTTAGCCCTTTCAAGAGCTGATCGGAGATGCTATAAGGATGATGGATAGATACTAAGTAAGATGACTACCATCTTGGGTGTTGGTCGGTCCTGCTTTGGCCAGCATTTCACTCTCAAAAAGTATCTGCATTCAGATAATAAATTATGTGACCACCCTAGTAATAATCCCATTCAAACATAAAGGTTTTATGATAGCTACCTGGGATTTTGGCTACACCATTCCCAAATCACACTGGATGACCTCCCTGCTTCAGGTAGAAATGATCACTGTCGCTGCCACAAATGTTTCCCTGAGGCCTCCCTCACCCAAGTTCAGCTGACTATGGCAATGACAGTCACAGTCATTCTGGTGGGGGTTTTCTCACCTGCCAGGGGCTGATGTTGATACCCCACCCAGTCAGAGTCCTGGCTGTGCACTGTGCTGTCAGGGACAGCTGGTCAACCCAGACTACAAGGCTGGGAGGTAGGGGACCAGGGTGTAGGTCACAGCACAAGGCTGAGCTGGGCCAGTTGTTGAGCATCTTTGGAACTCAGTTTCTTCATCAGTACAATGGGTCACACAAAACTCAAGAGGGCTTCTGAGGCCATAAAATGAGAAAACGTGTAATGCCTGCCCATACCCCCCAATGTCACCGTCCACCGCATACCCCTCTTCTTGCAGATTAAATGAACTCACAGTACTTTACAGACAGACATCATCATCTTCCTTCTCAACCTATCCTTACAAAACAGAGCTGGACAAAATGAGGTCACCAGAAAAGCCCACGAGACCCAGACAAGGAGACCTTCAGTCAGTTGCAGCTGAGACTAGGTCACCACCACTGGTCCTGCCTGGACCCCTGAACTGCTCTGAGTCCTGCCCACCTGAATACAGCCTCCAGGATATGTACCTTTGTATACAGTCCTCTCTCCAGGGGACCTTGCCTCCGGGTGCAGGCACCTAGCTCACTGCCCCAAGCTGGTGAGGATTAGGCTAACACCTCTTTTTCCCTGTAGGCAACCCCAGAAAACTGAGCTCCAGACCCATTCGGTCTCTACTAGTCCCCGCAGTGACCTGAAGAGTTATTTTTCGCGGTGAAAATATTTAATAATTTGGAAAAATTGAAAATGATAAAGAGGCTTTAAAAAAAAACCGTGGTGGTACCTGAACGAACACGCTCTGCTGAGGAACTCAGAGGCTTAAGTCTGGGAGAGCAGTGAAGTTTATAGTTTTTAGCCATTGAAGTTTATGGGGTAATTTCTCCAGTATTTCAAGGAGATGGACACGCCTCTCACCATTGCGCAGTTTGGCCACGCACACTGGAGCTTGAGTGGTAGCGCGCTTCCTGCAAACCTCTGAGCTTCCCTGGTCTTCGGGTCGTCCCAGCTTCTGGAGCACTGAACAAGCTTTTTGCTTGAAATTTCCCCAGATAAAAATAAGTTTCAATGGGTTAAAGGCAGAAAGGGAGAAGAGGGTTGGAAGCCTCCAGGTTGGAGGAGGATCCCCTTCCCTACCGCAGGGGATCCCAGGGTTAGCCGCGGGTGCCAGGGACTCCGGGGGGGCCGCAGAGGGGCCCGCCCTGCGCCTTGAGCACTCGCCGGCGCCAGCGCTGGATGCATTTCCCTGTTTCCGGCAGTTTTGGGAAAGACCCAAAAGGCAATGCTCAGCGGGCCTCTCCTGCCCTTTTCTGAACGCAGGGACCCCCTGGCGTGTGGGGCAGGAGGGGAGCCAGGCTGGAGGGGGTGAATTCGCGTAACGTTCACCCCTTAAAGTCATGACTCCAGAGGGCTATTCTTTAGGGGTTTTGCGGCGGGCACGCTTCCCGCATCCTCCCCGCCAGGCCCTGATTACTGGATGGGTCTTTATGAAAGCGTCCCCGCGGCTTGTCCCCTAGTCTTGGGCCTCCGCCGGCCCAGGACTGCTGTGTGGGGTACTGAGCTCCATCTGGTCCCAGGGAATCCATAAACAGGTTGCTTTCTACCCTTTCCCGACACCCCTTCCCCTCCGGATTGCTCTAACGAGGCTAAAGGAGGTCGGAGGCTCGGGCCACGGGCCGAAGGACCCTGAGCCTCTGCGACGGCCATTGGTGCGCGCGCGTGCCCCTTCTCCCGCAGCTCCCGGGCCTCGGCCCGCTCGTGCGAAACGCTCGGCCCCGCGCCGCTCCCCGGCACCCGGCGGCCGGCCAGCCCGCCGCGCGCTACTGTCTCCCCCCAGCGGCCGTGGCGTGTCGCCGCGGGAGCCGGGCGGCGGGGGCGGCACGGCGCAGGCAAGCCCGCGGCTCCGCCCCGCGCCCCCCCCCCCCGCGCCACGGCCGGCAGGGCCGCCCCCTCCGCGCCGCGCTCAGCTCAGACGGAGCAGCCACCTCTGCAATGTCAGCAGCCGCAGCGGCGGCGACGCGAGCGGCAGCGGCTGGGGCCCCGCGGTAGCCGCCAGCGCGGCACGGCGGGCGCGCACGGCGCGAGCCCGCGGCCACCTCGCTGCCTCCGGGGCGCTGCGGGCGGTTCTGCGCGCCCCGGCGCGGCGCTCGGACTCGAGGCCAGCCCCGCTGCGGCCGCGCACAAAGGACCGCGGACACCGGGCTCCGGGGGCTGCGCCCAGGGACCGGCCGGGAGACGGCCAGCCGCGCCGCGTCCGCTGCACGCCTGCCCTCGCCGGGCGGCCGGAGCCCGAGCCGGAGCGGGCCCCGTCATATGACAGCGGCGACACAGCGGCCGGCGAGCGCGCGTGCTGCCCACTCGGCTGCGCCACGGCCGCCGGCGCCGGGGGTGGCCCTTGCCGCGCCCCGCTGAGTGCTCGTCCGTCGCCGCCGCCCCGCGCCCCCCGCGCCCCGGCTCGCGGGCTCCGGGGGCAGGAGCCGAGGGGAGCCCCCCGCCGGCGCCGAGCCTAAAATGGCCACGCTGCTCCGCAAAATCGGGCTCATCCGCCTGCACAACCGGGACACCGAGGACCCCAAGCACCACCACAACCACCGCGGCGGCGGCGGCCAGCAGAGCGCGTCGCTGCGCGGCAAGGGCGGCGCCAAGAGCGGCGGCCACAAGCAGCCCCAG